>NW_018406522.1:271573-313059 GCF_002113885.1 Mizuhopecten yessoensis | reverse complement strand
AATAATACTTTCCAGCCATGATACCTCAATATTTTTAAGTGCATGTTTAACAAATTCTGCATATGAGTGGAACAAGTATTTTATTCAGTGTAAACCCATTAAATTTTCTGTTAGCTCATTCACCCCTGAAGACACATTTGAACTCTTCCAATTCAAAGGTTGGAATAGTTTATTATGAAACTTCAGGGTTGAATGAGTTAATTATATTTCTCAAAAAAGGCAGAAATTGTCAAACAGAAGCCGGATATCAAAAACAATGTTAAGTGGAACACAATCACATGTCACTACTGTATGTATTGTGACGTCACAGTTGTCTTTATTTCGTCCCGTGTGACGATGCAGTAAAGACGTTGTTTTATAACACTGATAACTCCCTATATTTCACTTGTATAAAACGTAAATAAAGGCAGGTAGTAGAAGTGTATTATTTTGAATCCAAATTTTCCCACACATATCTATTCAGGCACATTATGTCTGATTTCCTTTCTTTGCAGAATTTAAATCCCTGCAATAAAATCATTTATAGCACAATAAGTTCGGTTCAAATTTTGTAATTTTATACACATTTAACTCATTCACCCCTAAAACTTTATAATGAACTATTCCAACTTTTGAACTAGAAGAGTTCAAATGTGTTTTTAGGGGTGAATGAGTTAATGAGAGTCTGAGGGATTAAGGGATTTTACTGTCATTTGAGGACAGTCTAGATGGCACTACTGGTTTTTGTGATTGAACTGTATGACCTTTGTCTGTGCTCTAAAGCAATACTACAAACAGGTTAGGACTAATCAAACAAATAGTACTGCTAATAAGGACCATTTTACAACACAAGATGTCAGCTGAAAGTGATCTTTAGACACTGACCCTTATAAAAATGTACTTCAACAGACTTGTAGATTTTAACAGTTGGACAGGAAATCATTTTACCCTGTACTCACCTATACTGAGTGTGGTGTCAATATTTGTCTTGAAATAGTTATATTCATGGACATTCATTCTGTACAGGTGTAGTTTACCGACCTCAGGTGAGCAAGGTAAAAGCAGGCTTTAATAGTTAATAGTTGGTCATTTAACAGGACAGTCGGAAAATGTTAAACTTAAGGTACGAGTACCACTGCACATAATCGCACAGTCAGGTCTTGTGATTTCAAAAGACTAAATAAACTCCCCCCAACCCCCTCCGAGGCAATATTAAGATAATCAAAACAGATTCTGACAGCCAGGTCCCTGTGATTTCAAAACGACTTAACAAACTTCCCAAAAATAGCTGTAAAGAGAAGCCAAAGAGAAGATTCTGACCCCTGTGACTCACCCGGTCAGGATACAGGGTTAATGGCAGTCACGTCTCTGTAGAAATACAGGTATAAAATGTATATAAATATACGTACATTTAGGTACCACATCCGTATTTGTGTCCCATAAACCCATTACATGGCCAGCGGTCAAACGGTCAGTAACAATAGATGGTCTGGTACTGAACGTCATAGTTGGTCAAGCATACAGCCACTTACAATTTAGTCAATGTAAACACCCTTTCATATCAAATCAGCGGAAACGTCACAGAAAAGCAATTTTAATTCCGTTTACCTAATATAAGTGTTCGGTTAGTGCCTCAGATATAACCGATAGGTTTCCGCCTAACTTTCACTCTCAGTATGTACTTTCTAAAAACCGAAAATTTGAACCCTGAAATTTTTTATGCGGATTGCACATACAATACTCAATTTCATATTGTCTAGTTTTCATAACATAATCTATGTAAAGGTTTACAAATTTAATTCTTTCCCAGCCATTTTTAATGAAATAGAGCCATATATAACTCAACATGTTTGTTGCTAAATTAAAACCATTGAAAAATCTATAACAAATTCAAATCTGTTCTCATACCCTCTGATTCTTTACTGCTCTTTTTCTTGCGTGGGCAATACGTTGACAATAATTCACATTTTTATCAATGATTTGGAAGAATTTGGGAGAGACTTGAAGCCAAATAAAGTTTCCAATGATTATGTTTGATATTTTGACCATGTCACAAGATTTCAGTGAGTAACAAGAAGGCTGGTTTGACTTTGAGCACAGAATTCACCCTTGATCGTGGGAACAGTTTCAAGAATAATGGCCCAGGTCCAGTTCTGTACCGATTGAGATTGTCAAATCACATTCATCATCAAGCAGCTGTGAGAGATATGTAGTAGGTGTGATCTGTATCAAGTAGGTGCTTAGAAATCAGCATATAAGAACAAACCTTAGCCAGTAAAATCAGTCCTATCAAGTGATCTGGTAAACATGTAAGTTTTTAATGATATTCATGCACATCAGATAGACAACAATAAAGACTGCAGTCTTCAAAAAACAACAACATGTGCATCTATTGACAACAGTTATAAAGTACATTCAATTCATCTTTTGACATCTATATTTAAAGCATGTTCAAAACATCTTTTGACAACAACCAAAGATCATTCTTTGTGTTTATAATTAGATAACAATACCACAATCACAAAAAAAAAATAGCACTGGCTGACTGTATATTCCAGTTTAAATGGCTCGGAATGACAGGAAGTTTGAACGGCTTGGAGTAACAGGAAGTTTGAACGGCTCGGAGCAGGAGGAAGTTTGAACGGTTCGGAGTAACAGGAAGTTATAACAGCTTGGAGTAACAGATAGTTTTAACAGCTCGGAATAACAGAAAGTGTAAAGCAATTCCGTTAGCTTTTACAGTTAGAAACAAAACTGTGATAATCTCAGTTTCTTTGAGGAAAATATTGAATGATAACACTTAAATGTTTCTTTGAGAAAAACATCTAATGTTAATTATTAAGGATTCTCACACCATTGCTACACCAATTGTAACGATGCATCGGAAGCTGTTTTTTCCTGACAAGACCATAGCTTAATACAAGAAATGTTAATGAATTTTTAAAAGAAAAACATACATAACAGGAATTTAATGAAAAAGGAATAACGATGAAAGAAACAAAATGAATCGAAATGAGTGGTCTGAGTGCGAAAATGCAACCGGATCAAATCAGGGTTGGAACACTGGACCTCCGATTATTATACTGTCACTTTATATTATCAATGGTAGTTATTGGCCCAGATGAATTACAGTTATATCCAAAATGAAATTATTGAAAGGTATGAATGTATATATATGAAAAACTTGTATTGGACAAGAATCTTTAAATATTTCCATTGGAGTGGTCAACAGTCAATCTTAGTTTTTAACAGTTTTATTGAGGATAATCAAGATTCAATCTTGACTTATTCACCCCTGAAGACACATTTGAACTCTTCCAATTCAATGGTTGGGATAGTTCAATATGAAATTTCAGGGGTGAATGAGGTAAGTCTTAAATGCTTCTTTGGAGAAGATCAACATTCAATCTTCATTCTGAAAAGTTCACTTGAGGACAGTTTTTAAAAACAATTCTTCAATGTCTCCTATTACGAGGTGTGTCTTTATTATATAATAATATATATCCTATTGAAGTTCATTTTTACCTTAAAGTCTTGAAAGGTAAAAGTAAATACATATTACAATTGACGTAAATATGTCGGTGCAGCATCAAACGAACACAGAAGTACATTACAGATCTAATTAAGTTTGGCTGTGAAATTGCATGATTCATAATAATGATAATATTTACATTATTATAATAAGTTAATAACTTAGTAATTTTTTATATAATTTCAGAATCCAAATAGCATTCAAATGTCAATAAAACTCAATTTTAATATCCATTTTAATCTCATGGGAAGTTTTTTGAAATTCTGAAGATTGAAAATTGATTTTTTAATAAACGAGACAGACCCATCGCGAGTATCATTACCCCATACCTCTGTTCCGTTATAAATTTATAAATCTGTACAACAGTTTAAGTTTGATTACTTCACGTACCTTCAAAGTTATGAAACAAATTCATAAACCAATAAACAGGTTGGATACCTGCACCTAGACGATCACAATCTGATTGGCTAAAATACAACATGTTGTCAGAAATTTTTCTATTATCATTTATTTTTTCAAAATAGCATGTAGGAAGTTTATAAGCAAAACTATCGGTTTAGGTTTTTAAATACCCCTCAGTGATCATCTAACAATAGGAAAATTTGGAAATATTCAAGACACGTAAAGAACTAAAATTAACAATTTATAGATTCATAATCTAATGTAGACCTGCAGCTATAAGCTAACATATTGTGGAACAACTTGGTTGACAGACGATTAGGAAACTTGTTTTTCAAACCAGTTTCTGATAAAAAAAATTAGGACTGAATACAAAATGTGAAAATAAAATTTCATTTATTACCTGTAGTATTCTAAAAATAATCATTGAATGCTAGCAATTTGAAAACACAATTGTGATAAAGCATTTAAAAGTATTATAACCAGCTAGCTAGCTCATACATCGTGGCACATACATACATACATATGGGTAATTATTAAAAAGACTTGTTTCCAAAACCAGTTTCACAACTAATTTGTAATTTCCTTTACTTTGAAACATACAAATACATTATCTCTTTCTATGCATGAATAATCAGAGCTAAATTATTCCCAGATATTACAATCTGTCTGATGTACATTACTAAGAAGGAATTCTTGCTTGTTATCGTAAATAGGTGTTAATGTTCATGTGTAAATCACAAGACGTATTAAACCACGTCAGAAGACAACACATTATGGAAATGAGATGTCTGTAGTGTACATTAATTATGTATGTACATGCACAATGTGATACGAATATTTTGGAGTTAACATATAGACATATAGATGCATCTTACTCGAAGTTGTAGATTGAAAACATCTTTGATATTATAACAGGGATTACTTAACCCCCCCAGTCCTTCCATCCTTTTTGTTAATAAAACCCATTCATTAAAATTAAAAACTGGTCTCTGTTGATGTCAACAAAAATGTTGACCTTGATGATGTTCAAATGAACAATTAGCCTTTTTGTTGGTTATTTATAAAGTCTGAACATACTAGCTAAACAGATCAAATACATTTTCATTGATCTCTGTTGAGGATGCTGATCAAAATTACAGCTACTGGTAGCTTTCAAACACAAATTCTCAACCCAGGCATGGCTATAAATATTACACTGAAGAGGAGGCACGGTAGTCTAGTGGAAGGACGCTGGGCTCGTGACCAAAGGGCCAGAGTCACGGCACTGCACTGTGTTGTATCTTTAAGCAAGATACTTTACTCTGCTTGTTCCAGTCTACTCGGCTATAAATGAGTACATGGTTGGGCAGTGCTAGAACTGTTGTATGCCAAAATAGCAGCACCGGCTGTATGCTACCCAGAGAGTTGAGAAAGATATTGGCTGGTTGCAAAGGCTCTATAACCAAGGATAATAATTTGCCATAAAAATCTGCTTGTTCCAGTCTACTCTGTAAATGAGTATGTGGTTGGGCAGTGCTAGAATTGTCAAGAATGCTAGCTGTGATCGCCGAAATGGCAGCTATGGCTGTATATATATGCTCCCCAGGGAGTTCAGAAAGATATTGGCTGATTGCAAAGGTCCTATAACCACGGATAATAATTTGTGAACCTCTTTGAGACAACCTACAAACTAGGTTGTGATAAAGCGGTATATAAGAACCTCAAATTATTATTATGAAGAACTCTCTATACACACTGTGTACCCTACTGCTAAGCTTCTTTCTGTGTCCAATATGCTATGTGTTTGTGACAATGTGTATTTGTGGTATTTTGGTTATGCTACAATGAAAACATTACTCCATCAGTGTTACATGTATATTACACACAAATCTAATTGATCTGCCATAAAAATGTTTCAAGAATAGGTACTTTGTATGCTTTTATAAACCAAATTATATTTACTCCAATGGGCAAAGTCCTGCTGTCAACAACAAGCACTATATATAAGTACACTTATTCCAATGGAAAACAAAAAGTGTGAAGACACATGTACAATATTTGGTGAACCATATGTTAAGTTTTACAATAAATATTTGAAATTTGCTATTGGTATATATACCAAACTTTTGCCTATAGGTTATAAGGTTCTATTGAGTGAGAAAGTTCATTGAAGAGTTCTGTTTAATCTAGGTCATGTAAATGCTTTAAATTTGATCAAATGACTTTTAAGTCTTTGTTGTTGTGAAAATATTGTCAGAAATAACATATAATGCTTGGGATTATTGACATACTAACAGTACTAAATCTCTCTATGATTGCCTTCATTGCTCAGAACTCGTGGTCAGACTATGTTTTGTTTATAGGAGGCAGCTAGGGTAGTCTAGTGGTAGGAGGTCCGGCTCGTGATCGAAGGGTTGCGGGTTCAAGTCACGGCACGGCTCTGTGTTGTATCTTTGAGCAAGATACTTTACTCCACTTGTTCCAGTCTACTCAGCTGTAAATGTGTAGGTGGTTGGGCAGTGCTAGAATTGTTGAATGCTAGCTGTTAGCTACGAAATGGCAGCTCCAGCTGTATGCTCCCCAGGGAGTTGAGAAAGATATTGGCAGGTTGCAAAGGCCCTATAACCACTGCTTTGAGACGACCTACAAACTTGGTTGTGATAAAGCGGTATATATAAGAACCTCAAATTATTATGTATTATTATTATTTATCATAATAACTGGGAAAACTAAAATATGATAGAATGGTAAATATCTATCACAGAAACATAGCAAAAAGCATTTACGAAGTAAACATGTACATATCTAGGCCCAAAAAATTGTTATTTTTCTATGTTTGCTTTTAAAAAATTGGGGCTGGTACATATGTGTTAGGAGTGAGGGAGATTCAAATCGTACAATTTTATAGGATCACAGTCGCCTTCTGGCCTCTCGCTACGGGGAATTTCCCTTTAGTTCAGTGGTAGAGTGTCACACTAGGAGGTCAGGGATCAGGGGTACCTGGTGGAATCACACTACTCTCTTTCCTGTTACAGTAGGTAAAACTCCTGATTTCGCAAAGGTGATATATACCTTGGGACACCATTTCACACTTTTTAAAATGATCTGCTTTGTTAAAAAATTCAGACAATAAAATGGGGTAGGAAAAAATAACTAAGGTAGACGGGGATAACAAAAACACAGATTTCTATTTTCGGTTTCCTTTCCTTTTTTCTAAAGAAACTATCATTTGTATCACATATCTATATCTAAATAGCCTCTCTACCTATCCACACCCTGCTCTAAAGGATATAAGTCTAATTGTGCCGTCGTGTATTGTTTGGAATAGTTCTAAGTTGAAGTTATTAGCATAAATTAGGTCCGTTTATTAGCCAATCAACATTGGCTACCCCACATGGTTTTATGCTTTAACCCTTTCACCACTGTAGACCATAATGGACTCATCCAGATCAATGCATGGTAGATTCTACTAAAGCTACATAGGGGTGAAAGGGTTAAATAGTAACTTTGACAAAACCCAGGATATTGTTTAAACACCCACGTCCCAATGTTGAAAAACAATTAAATCTCGGCAATATTCATTTGTCTTTGTCACGAAGTATTTTCAAACAAAAAAACAAATGATAAATTATAATTACTTTGTTTCAAATTCCGATGAAGAAAATGTTAAAAAAACATGAATTATAGAATGAGAAGCATTGTAAAGGGGTTGTTGATTGTCCCTGAACTCATCCACCCCTGCATATTTAAACTGGACTTGCCCAGTCTATCATTGGGTAAGGTTCAAATGTGACTCTAGGGGTGAATGGGTGAAATAATCAGTCAACTTTACATGCCATGCAGGACTCTGTTTTATCAAACAGCTTAATGATATACATGTACATCATAGTGAAATTTGTGAATTTGTGATACTTTCATAATCATAACTAAATATAAAATACCTAGGTATACAATTGTTGGGATTAAAATGATCCCCTTTCAGTAATACATTATTGTACATACAAATATATCTCAGTACAGGTTCCTCAAAAAGTGAATTTGAAAATTGACTTAATGGTGTGTTAAGCTAACAAATCTTGATTCAGTTGAACAGATATGCAGGACCTCATTAGTATTCAAATCATTACAATTGTTAATTCCTTTCTACCATTTAATTAGACCTAAACTATTGTATAATTCTTTGTTGTTTATCCCTCCTGTGACAAACCTTATGGCAAAGTTAGGCTGTTTAAGTCACTTGGATTAGCTTAATCTTGGTTCATGGTTTCATTCAACACATTTTAAAAGTTAACAACTCAATCTTCTGGTGATAGTGTGCAAAATAAAATACTCTGGTGTAGACTTTGAAAAAAACTTTATACCACCAAACCTGCATTAGTAGACCACCTGTCTAAAACTAGTCAAACCTGCTTTATAGACCACGTGTCTAATACTACAGTCAAAACTGCTTTATAGACCACATGTCTAATACTACAGTCAAACCTGCCTAAGAGAGCACCTGCCAATACGTAGTCAAACCTGCCTTATAGGCCACCTGTCTAATACTACAGTCAAACCTGCCTAAGAGAGCACCTGTCAATAAGTAGTCAAACCTGCCTTAGAGATCACTTGTCTAAAACTAGTCAAACCTGCCTTAGAGATCACTTGTTTAAAACTAGTCAAACCTGCCTCAGAGACCACCTATCTATAACTACAGTCAAACCTGCCTTAGAGACCACCTGTCTATAACTACAGTCAAACCTGCCTTAGAGACCCCCTGTCTATAACTACAGTCAAACCTGCCTTAGTGACCACCTGTCTATAACTACAGTAAAACCTGCCTTAGAGACCACCTGGCTATAACTAGTCAAACCTGCCTTAGAGACCACACCCTGTTTATAACTAGTCAAACCTGCCTCAGAGACCACCTGTCTATAACTACAGTCAAACCTGCCTCAGAGACCACCTGTCTATAACTAGTCAAACCTGCCTTAGAGCCCACCTGGCTATAACTACAGTCAAACCTGCCCTAGAGACCCCCTGTCTATAACTACAGTCAACCCTGCCTTAGAGACCACCTGTCTATAACCACAGTCAAACCTGCCTTAGAGACCGCCTGGCTATAACTAGTCAAACCTGCATCAGAGACCACTTGTTTATAACTACAGTCAAACCAGCATCAGAGACCACCTGTCTATAACTATAGTCAAACCTGCCTCAGAGACCACTTGTTTATAACTACAGTCAAACCAGCATCAGAGACCACCTGTCTATAACTATAGTCAAACCTGCCTCAGAGACCACCTGTCTATAACTAGTCAAACCTGCCTCAGAGACCACCTGTCTATAACTACAGTCGAATCTGCCCTAGAGACCACCTGTCTATAACTAGTCAAACCTGCCTCAGAGACCACCTGTCTATAACTACAGTCGAATCTGCCCTAGAGACCACCTGTCTATAACTAGTCAAACCTGCCTTAGAGACCACCTGTCTATAACTACAGTCGAATCTGCCCTAGAGACCACCTGTCTATAACTACAGTCAAACCTGCCTCAGAGACCACCTGTCTATAACTACAGTCGAATCTGCCCTAGAGACCACCTGTCTATAACTAGTCAAACCTGCCTCAGAGACCACCTGTCTATAACTACAGTCGAATCTGCCCTAGAGACCACCTGTCTATAACTAGTCAAACCTGCCTCAGAGACCACCTGTCTATAACTACAGTCGAATCTGCCCTAGAGACCACCTGTCCAAATTTCAGTCAAACCTGCCTTAGAGACTACCTGTCTATAACTAGTTAAACCTGCCTTAGAGACCACTTGTCTATAACTAGTCAAACCTGCCTTAGAACCAGCATCAGAGACCACCTGTCTATAACTATAGTAGAGACCACCTGTCCAAATTTCAGTCAAACCTGCCTTATATAATTAGAGACCACTTGTCTATAGCTACAGTCAAACCTGCCTTATATAATTAGAGACCACTTGTCTATAACTACAGTCAAACCTGACTTAGAGACCATGCACCTTTCTAGCCTACAATTTGTCTATAATATAACTACTGATTAAACATTTTCATGTGATCATTTCTTTGGATTAGAAACATTTCTACAAAGCTCAATTGTCTGTGATTATGTTGTTTTTACTTTGTTTCCTTTGGTGGTCTTTGTCAACTGGATCGAACATGTAAGTGAAAAAATATCTTTGATTTTTTTTTTTTTTTACAACAAACTGAATTTCATGTTCTCTTCCACAATAGACTTACACCATGAACCTGAAATAACAACCCAAGTTTATGTAAGTTTGTACTTTAATTGAAACGCACCAATTGTAGTTATTTAAAGTAATCTTGTTGCATTATGTGAACAAATTCTATCGGAATTATATCGCCCTTTCACACACAATTAGTTAAATCTTGTACAGTAAAAAGTTTGAGAATTCTAAATCTGTCAGTTCATTTACCCATAAATGTTTTCATGGCCTCCATCAACTTTGAGATACGTCATTACCTTTTTTACCTAAAAATCACCTCCCATATATATTTCTGGTCTAAGCATCCTTAAGATTCTTCCACCATATTTTACCGTATGGCTATTTATTTGGTGAACACAGTGTTCTGCAATCATTCAAATTTGTACCAATTGCTGATCAGCAACCAGCGTCCAGTTGCTCACTGATTGGTCAACTTTAACCAGTGGTTAGTGAAAAATTCTAATTATTGCCACTAAGAAACAAGGGCTTTTCTAACATCATAAATCCTCAAAACACATCAATCTGATCAGTCTTAACCCATTCACCCCTAAAGTCACATTTGAACCTTACCAAATCAAAGACTGGGCAAGTCCAGTTTATAGATGTAGGGGTGAAAGAGTAACAAATCTATAGCAGTGAAATGATATCAGATGTTCTGAGTTTTGTTGTATTCATTTTCCGACCCATTGGCTAACATCTAATCTTAAAGCAACTGGAGCAAGGGCACTTATTAATTTAAATATGGTATGTCTAATTATTTCAAGTCAGGAATAGTAATTTTTATAATTTGATAATAAGTCAGATAAGATATTGATATTATATGTATAAGGTACATGTTGTTACCTAAATTAGGTATAATGTATCTATATAGACATATATATACCCCCCATTATAACATTAACGTGGCATATAATATCATTATTACCTGGATATCAGATATCTGTTTTAGATCCTTCTGGGAATAATGACAGATGATAATGCTAATTGATTTCAGTGAAGATTTGTTAGCCTAATGCCATATTATGTCAAATTTTTAAATTTGAATATTTTCAAAAAGTGACTGCAATTTTTTAGTTTATTTTTTATGGTATTTGACAAAATATAATAATTCTGTATCCCAGAACTTTTAATTTTGATAATTATGTACATATATATGAGTAATTTGATTTTATCTTTAAAATCAGTAAGCTGATAACGGCTGACTAAACAACATTAAGTTCCAGGTATTGGTTTTCCTGTCAATTACGGATAATTTATTCAAGGTAGGATCATGCAGAAAAAAGTTTAATATTGTGAATGTATATTTTTTTTCTCCAGAAAAATGTTGGTTGCGAGTTACATATGAAATTTTAGCACGTCATTATGTCATGACATTTAACATCTATTAAACAAATGTCTGTCTGACTTTCTGTAAGAACCGTCACTCTTCTACCAAGTTTACTGTGTCGGTATACGGGTATACATTTGAGGGCAAGCGATGTTCTGATAGACCCTTAACTCATTCACCCCTGAAATTTCATAATGAACTATTCCAACCTTTGAATTGGAAGAGTTCAAATGTGTCTTGATGGGTAAATGAGTTAAGCTGCTGCATTGGCTACATGCGTGTCAACTCTCCCTATTTAGGTGGGGAGACTCCCTAATTTGGACCCTAACATTTAGTATCTCTCACCGGTGAATTTTACTAACCTATTCCTATATTCTAAGATCTAATGATTTCATCTGAAACTGTAACTCAAAATATGTCATTTTAAAGGTTCATTTTATCTCTAGAGGGCTTTTAAATTTGAGCATGCAGAATCTCACCCATGGAAATTTCGAAAGGTTTGCCAATTAGACTGTGTCAGTATGGAACTACGTAGTTCTCTATATAATTCTGTCTGTACTATGTTGAAAGTTTTAATTTCGTCCTTAAAAGTAGAAATACTGAACATAGTAATCCTGAAGACAATGATGAAAAAGTTTTATGACGGAGCGAAAAGTAAGTGAGATTTAGTATACGGTAACTGTGGCAACCATTACCCAGTATATACAGTAACATTGAAACAGCCATCCGAAAGTCTTTAGATGTCTAAGGAAAGACATGAAATTGTGTCATTTCTACATTGATTTGGAGTTTACTGTAACTGTTTCAGATGTGTGGGGGCCTGCGGTGGCCGAGTGATTAAGGCGTCTGACATTCTGCTACCACTAGCCCCCCACCACTGGGTCGCGGGTTCGAGACCTACGTGGGGCAGTCGCCAGGTACTGGCCGCAGGTTGGTGTTTTCCCTCGAGGTACTATAACATTCCCCTTCACCACCAAAACCTGGCACATCCTTAAATAACCATAGCTGTTAATAGGACGTAAAACACAAACAAACCAAACCAATCATATATTTGACTACTGACATTTATCACTATGGCTATATGGAGAACAATTCCTTTCAGTAAACGAAGTTCACTTACGACAATTCCCTTGTAACATGAATATCGCCCTGGCATTCGAAAACTCATAAACATGTAGATTAAAATTTTCTTTATCATTTTGCACAATATGTTTATTGTACAAAAAAAATGACAAGAGTAGATAAAGGTTTATGGCCCCGTGAAATACAAAGTAACTTACTGTTAAACTAACGATATGACAGCTCAGAAATCAATAAAACATGTCTCCGAACAGCTGTGCTAAACTCTCCAAATCATTCCACCCCACGTAAACTAATATAACTTCATACAATTAAATTTCATAAATACCTGAATTTACCATCACACTCAGAGAAAATAATGACCTTGTCTTGACTTAAAGTTTCTTTTCACAAGATCACCTTTATAAGATTGCATGTTTAGAGAAAATTACTTAAAGTTTTGCGTGTATTCAATAATAGTGAAATCGGAATCTGACAGGTAAAAATAAGATCGTCAATGTCACCATGACAAGGTCATTGACATTCTTGCTGTAAATATTCTCAAATTTTGATGACAGTAAATTTTACAATTAAATATTTGTAAATATTTAAACTTATTTTCTCAAAATATTATTTTGAAATTTTATATTAACAATTCCTTTAGTATCCAGATGGTACCACTACCAGTAACTGTGATTATTATTATTTTTGGGTGGGGCCTGGCTACAGAAACTATATCTTGCAGAGTTTTTTTAAAATAATAAAAGAGATGAATAAGCAAAACAGAATCAAAAAACTGTGTTTTGAATATAAAAATGCAATACGGACAGATTTGGATTGAAACCTTGGACTACGATCATGTAACTGTCACTGTCACAAACGGCGCTTCTTGGTCATTGGTAGTCACACTATAGTTATATCCTAAACAAGATTAAGGTAAAGTGGGACAAATATCCTTAAGGGGAGGTTACTTGGTGCACAAAAAGCAACTGTGGAACTCTCTAGTTTTTTTACCTGCATTGGGACAGGGATCCTTAAAGGGAGGTTACTGGGTGTACAAAAAACAACAGTGGAACTCCAGTGTTTTACCTGCAGTTGGACAGGGATCCTTAAGGGGAGGTAATTACTGGGTGCACAAAAAACAACAGTGGAACTCTCTAGTGTTTTACCTGCAGTCGGACAGGGATCCTTCAGGGGAGGTAATTACTGGGTGCACAAAAAACAACAGTGGAACTCTCAAGTGTTTTACCTGCAGGTGGACAGGGATCCTTCAGGGGAGGTAATTACTGGGTGCACAATTGCCTGCAGTTGGACAGGGATCCTTCAGGGGAGGTAATGACTGGGTGCACAAAAAACAACAGTGGAACTATCTAGTGTTTCCCTGCAGTGGAACAGGATGCATTAAGCTCATTACACTTTTAGTAATTGGGTCCTGACTTGTAACTTAGTGTAATTAAAGTCGACAAAAGTTCTATGGATAATTTCACCTTCGGGCCAGGTGTGACTCAAAAGACACTACAACAAAAGGGAATGTCACTATCACCTCATTGTGTTTCAAAATTAGAAAATAAATTGAAGACAGAATACCATACACTGAATTCTTGCTTTTCAGGATTAACCAACAATCTACCTTCGTAATGGTCTAAGACCTTGACCGTTGTGTTAATTTGTAAAAGAAATACAAATTGTTCACAGATTGGAATTGGCTCATAATAATGTTACGGTTATAATATGTACACTGGGTTTATGTATGTCTAATCCATATCATTATAAATAAAAAAACTCATATGCCTACCGTGGTGTATTTACACGTCAAACATTCGCACAGCTTACAATCAAAACAAACTAGTAGTCTAAAAGTTACACAGAAACGATCCTGGCAATATGTCAAAAATATTGCAACATCTACAAAAAATGTTTATATTTGCATGTTTCAAAGTTCCAATTCTGGCAAAATATCTAGGAAAAAAACTGTTAAACATAATTAGTGGTCAAGTTGTTATGACAAGTTATGTAAAATAATATTAGTTGTAATTTGTATAGGATCAAGGAGACATATTCACACCTGTGCTATTATTAAAATCACAAAAGGGTCACAAGGCTACGGAATAACTACAGTACTGTAATATCTAACAAATCTATAGAAAATACGTACAAATGTTCCCCCCAGGCCCCCCCCCCCTCGTCTCAACTCTATATACATAAAGTACATGGTTCTTGTACCTCTATCAAAGAAATCTTGCCAAGGAGATCTACAGTAAATTTATGCACTTAGCTTTGTTTCCCTAGATTCTTATATATATATATATTGTGTGATCTTGCTCCTCATAGCAGGAGGCACGGTAGTCTTGTGGTAGGACACCGGGCTACAGGAGGCACGGTAGTCTAGTGGTAGGACACCGGGCTCGTGAACGAAAGGGTTACAAGTTTGAGTCATGGCACGGCACTGTGTTGTATCTTTAAGCAAGATACTTTACTCCGCTTGTTACAGTCTACTCAGCTGTAAATGAGTATGTGGTTGGGCACTGTGCTAGAACTGTTGAATGCCAAAAGAGCAGCCCCGGCTGTATGCTCCCCAGGGAGTTGAGTAAGACATTGGCCGGTTGCAAAGGCCCTATAACCACGGATAATAATTTGTGAACCACTTTGAGACGACCTACGAACTAGGTTGTGATAAAGCGGCATATAAAAACTTCAAATTATTATTATTAATTTTATATATTTTTCTTAGCTCTTTATATCTACTGTGTGGTTTTTATTTATATTTCTCTAGGCTTTTCATATCTACCGTGTGTTTGTAGCTTTACTTCCATATGCTTTTTATATCTACTGTGTGTTTATAGCTTTACTTCCATATGCTTTTTATATCTACTTTGTGTTTCTAGTTTTATTTCCAATGGTATGATTTACAACAAGATTACAACTTGTGCTGTGTCACATACAGTTTTCAAGTGCAGAAATTAAATACCATTTTAAAATACACAAGTAAAACATCTAAATTGAATTACAAACAGGGTGTTTATACCTTTTCCTAGATATGAGTTGTATTCAAACCATCCCTTAACATGAAAACATATTGAAATACATGCTCAATTAACGCCTCGATCCTTCTACATGGTTTAACTGTGAAATCGAGCAATCATACGTTCTATTACCTCCATTTAAAATCCTATTTTCAGAATATACAATCACAGGTACCGGTAATAATGCACACCTGTGTATGATTGGGAAACTGACATCAGAGCGTACCTGTTAACGAGAAAATATTATACTGCTATATTTACCTCTTATAAAACTGACCTTAAGGATACAAGGTTAAAGATTTTTTAACAAGACTGTTAAAGTTATACCTATAGATTGTTGAAGTCTGGCTTGCTTAATAAAAAATATGTGGGAAATTGAACATTTCAATCCGTTGAAGATGCTGAATTTAATTTAAAAACAAACAGCAAAGCTTCCATATGTTTCCAATAGTAAATGATTTTATATTCTGAAATTCAGTATTTCATTTTCGATATACATACATGTTATACAGAAAATAAATTGAAAAAATTAAAGTTTGAAATTCAAGCTAACAATGCATGAAGCAGGATTTCATTATAGCAAGATTATAAATATATACAATTATTGATAAACTGCTAAGTCATGGAATCAAAATAATATGGTCCTACGTTCATTAGTGCCCCCTGCGATACAACAAAACAATACCACAATAACTAAGGTGAAGTTTGACAATGATCTTATATTATATGTCGACACTGTGCTTTACTGCTATAGCTGGTATAGAAATATTTAAACCGCGGTGTCAATTAATGACAAACAGGAAGTAATTAACAGCTATCCATCCGAAACACAAAAAGATCAGATATCTCAATTAGCAACAGACAGACAGACGGGCAGAACTAACAAAACAATGATCAAATTTAACGAAACTTTTTTTTTTTCTTTTTTTTTCTTTTTTTTTCCGTAAGAATTTTTAAAGAATTCAGAAGGAAAATTAGCGAGGAAATTTGGGATATCCTGATATTTCATTATTCCAATCAACACTACTTGATGCATAACAAATTCATAGGGGCATGGATCTAGATTTTCAATTGTTTGGATGGGAGGCAAATGGTCTTAACATTTTTTTACAGGAAATCCCCCTCTATTGCCCATCCCATTCGAAAAGGTACATTGCATTTTTTAAGGGATAAGTACAGCTTGGGTTAATTTTTTAGACCAAATCTGTGCTAGTAATTCAATAATTCAGTGCTAGTTTTATTGTCAATGTACGAAATCAGGAGAATTATAATGGTGCAAAGGTGGTACAGCTTTGTCAAATTCTTGTACAATCGTAACAAAATGTCAGAAAATAATCATTGATATTCAAACTGTAAAGCTGAAACTTAGAAATAACATTTTTGCAACTTAAACATTTTGAAATGCAAATACAAGTCAGTAAATTAAAAAGTGTGAAATGACATATAATAAACAATAGTCTAATTGTCATGTAGAATAAAGCTTAAAGTCTTTATCCCCACCAAGATCTCATAGCTTTAAAATTGACACATCTCGCACAAAAGTTTGTTTAAGTACTTGTTTTATAATCGTTCAGAAAATCAGAAATGAATACATTTTAACTAAAACATTAAAGTTGGGCTGAAACCAACCATTGTTACATAGTTATATACATATATATATATACACTACAATATTCTGGCTAAGTGAGGCCACACACCCAACCTGACCTTTCATACCGGGGATCTTTAAAACGTGACACAGATGTAAGCATTTTTGATATTTCAATGTTAGGAGGTATTTTATAGGTGAACAATCCTATCATACTACTATCTCTGTACAAGGAATAACAAAACAATCGTAACTGGTATGTCGCGTGTGTGTACTTTTAAAAATGTTATGGTGTGCTGTTTCCGAATGTCGATATGGTCCTGTTTCGACCCAAACCCCTGCCTCATTCATAAGACGTCCCCTTTTCATTCATAATCATTTCATCAAATATGGCCTTAGGTAGACGGTGTTTGAATTTCTTTCTCTATCAGGAAGACATGTATCACTAATTACATCAAAGCCCTTTTATTTTGTTTTTGTTTTAAATTTATTTTGCTGAAAATGTTATAAAATCCAAACACACATATTGCTGCATATATTAATTAGGTCCATTCTTAACGACTTAAAGACTAACAGGTGATTTATGAATATTTTTTTTAATTTTTTTTGGCATTTTGTGAATCAGGCTTGGGGGCATTTTACTTTGAGAACATTATTGCTGTAGAGTACTGAAACACCCAAAATGTATTTAATTAAATATAAACTTTATATTTTTTTACAACAATTATGAAACAAGTTTTCACAACTTATACGAATCGCTCTTGGTGGCCCAGGTGTTGGTGCACGGAGGATCTTTACGTGGGAAGAAACCATACAGAGTACCCGAAGAAAACCCACGTTGTTGGGCAGGTGCATGACCCCATACCTTTTCTCGTCTGATTGGGGAATCGAACCCTGGTCGCCTTCAGGTGAAAGGCGAATGCGCTATCCACTGTGCCACCCGACCACTAAGTAGTATTTCATTGACATTGGTCCTTGTCATACAGCATTTCATGCAAGTTAACTTTCATGCTAAACTATTTGATTTTAAAGTTTATCATTCTTTTGCACATATTAGCCCTTTAATGTAGCTGCTATATATATATTTTTTTCAATTTCAATTTTATTTTTATAGATTGGAGAAAATTGCTGAATCCTTATTATGAGTAACAGGGCTGAATTTTTCCTCCAAAATATTTGACAACAGAGACTGTTTTTATTCGGTGACCTTGTGTATAAATGAATTAGGAGCGGATGACTTTCAATGAAGGACTTTCCATACAGCATCACCTTGATGTTTTGTCGGAATTCGTAATAAACTGTCTTTGTAGTATAACACCATTATATACATATAATAAATTTTATAACGAAATGTAACACTTTTAAACCACCCAGACGTGACATAACATGGTTACTGTATATTGTGATGACAAAGTCATATTATTTCAAAACAAGGAAGACATGTATCAGAGCATGACAGACAAGTATTTAAGTCTGCAATAAAAGCATCAAAAAAAGTTAGACAAGTATAAAAGTGTGAGACAATAAAGTATCAAAGTGTCCAAACAAGTATTAAAGTATTAGAGACAACTATCAAAATATTTGAGACAATTTTGTATCAAAATGTTCAAACAAGTATCAAAGTGTTCGTGACAAGTATCAAAGTATTTGAGACAAGTATCAAAGTGTTCGTGACAAGTATCAAAGTATTTCAGACAAGTATCAAAGTGTTCGTGACAAGTATCAAAGTATTTCAGACAAGTATCAAAGTGTTCGTGACAAGTATCAAAGTATTTCAGACAAGTATCAAAGTGTTCGTGACAAGTATCAAAGTATTTCAGACAAGTATCAAAGTGTTCGTGACAAGTATCAAAGTATTTCAGACAAGTATCAAAGTGTTCGTGACAAGTATCAAAGTATTTCAGACAAGTATCAAAGTGTTCGTGACAAGTATCAAAGTATTTCAGACAAGTATCAAAGTGTTCGTGACAAGTATCAAAGTATTTCAGACAAGTATCAAAGTGTTCGTGACAAGTATCAAAGTATTTCAGACAAGTATCAAAAACGTCCAAACAAGTATCAAAGTAGATGTGACAAGTATCATAACAAGCTAGATAAATATTGAAGTAAGCTACATGTACAAGAGTATCAAGCAATCTAGACAAGTATAAAATCATGCCAGATAAAGTATACATACATTTGGACCTTATACAAATGTGACAGTAAAAAGAGTTGTGTACTAAGGATCAAACCAGTGACCCCCTGCTTCCTATATAGCTAGTGTACCGCGTTACTGATTCTACTAAAGGGAAATTCCCTCTAGCGCAAAGCTAAAAGGCAAACGTGAACATATGTACAATTAAGATAGTCCATTTTAAATGTTTTCACCCGCAAACATGTCCACAACCCAATTTTTAACTCTGTCACCCAAAGGAGGACTACAGACACCATTTGTAACAGGACAGAGAGTAGTGTGCTTCCACTGGCATGGGGATCAGACCAGCGAATCACAGCTTTCTATTCAGCAGCTCTACTCGTTGAGTAGCTAAAAGGAAATTCCCTCTAGTGCAAAGCTTGAAGGCGACCATGATCAAAAAGATCTGAGTTACACATTTCTATGTTTAAGTAAGAGTTTTACTCCAACGCTTGCATGGTACTGTAGCTCACTTACAAAGTAACATTCCTGGTATGACTTGAAGCAATCTCATCTATAAAGGTCACTGAATCTGACTTCAAGTATCATAAAGTACGAAAAAAACTAAATTTTAGACTTATTCAAAAATGCAACTGGTCTGTCTTAGTTCTAAACTGTAAAAAAACTGAATAATTAGTGCATGAAATTTTGTGAGAAAAAAGTCAAAAATAATACATAAAATGTATCATATACACCAATGATTAGGCATTTTGACAGAAACCATTATACTTAACCAGGTCATGCTAGGTCACGGGTAGTTAAAAGCTATAGTTAACAGGAATTATAGATTGCTACATAGATAGCCCGTCTGTGTATGACCAGGAAAAATTATACACCAACACTTGTAAGTGACTAAGCTGAAAGTTTTCTGAAACTATACCCTGAATATACAGGTAGTTAATTTCTCAGGCGGAGTACAGGATGGTTTCCATGGAAACAACTTTCAAAGTTTTTTTTTTTGTCTATCGTGATATGATACTTGTTTTTTTGACTCCTGGGAGCTCATGCTATTCCTTAATCTTATTTGTTGCAAATTTAATTTATCTTGTATAATGCTTAACATTTTTATCTTTGATTTCATTACCGTAGCAACTGATTCCAAAAAAAAATCATATTTGTGTCAATGAATATCGTGGCTAAGGGAAGGATACCCCAAACAGACATTCCTATAGAAGCTTATACCATCAAACTTGTACTGAGAGACACCAATGTGAAATCAGACAGGTGGTCTCTTGAAACAGGTGGCCTCTTTATACACATTCAGGTTATAATGATTTCACTACAAGTAGGAATATTAAATGTGGTCTCTTAACACAGGTGGTCATTTAATACAGGTTCAGGTCTCAATGAAATCACTACATTGGGGAACATTAAAAGTGGTCTCTTAACACAGGTGGTCTCTTTATACAGGTTCAATTCACAATAAAATCACTACAATAGGGAACATAAAACTGGTCTCTTAATACAGGTGGTCTCTTTATACAGGTGGTCACATGAGAAAGTTTGACTGTAGTTTGTTGATCTCTAGATCTGTAAACATTGAAGTCATCACGCAGACAGATCGCTCTTCTGTGTTATGATTCTTCACCAAATACTTCTTCGTATAAAATTATTGATTCGTAAGAAAAAAGGTTCATTCACGATAACCATATAAAAACTCAGTATCTAGTGCTAAAAGCGATCCACGACCATTTTGACATTAGTTATTATCAGAGAACTTTTAGATGATCGGACAAACCGCAATCAGCAGGGTCGAATGATTGGTCAATATCTGTAAATATAAATCTGGTACATTACGATCCTAACCTGAGTCGCAAGGTTCGGAGGGTGATAATGAAAATCAATGTGAGTGACTCTATATAACGGCTAACAAATCAATACATTCCTTCCAAACATCTTGCCAAGAAATATCGAACTGAACATTCTTAATGCTGAGAGATATTGAACTGAACCTTTTTAATCACCTAGAGGCAGAGAAATAATGTCTTTAGGAAGTCGTGAATCAGTATGCAAATTTTACATACCTGTATAATATTATATTTATAGCTCAAGAAAACTGTAAATATGCTAGAGAAGATAAGCATGCTAATAAATAAATGATGAAACCCAGGCCTTTAAAATAACACTAAATGTATGACTTTAATATAAATATTTTTTTAATCATTTTCAAAACTTCATTAAAATATTTTTTGGGAAAATCTTGAATGAGATAACTTTCAACTAATTAAAATTAGATCTTCCCATCGCTCCAATTTACTGATACGTCGCATCAAACTTAATTAGATTGGAAGTCTTTATTGTGGGCATTTGCTCATGTGTTATTTTGTCAATGACCTTCTTTGCAGATGTTAGAATTTGAAATCCTCTACCAACAAAACAGATTGCTAGTATTTAATGTTGCCTCCTTATCATTATAAATAATGTATGGATTTTACTTGACAAGAAAATGTGAAGAAAGAATATAGATGAATCTTGTTGTTACTGTACATTTTGCTTAATATCACTTCTCATGTGTGAGAGGAAAGCATGATATTAACTGGAACATGACATAAAGAGAAAGTATGATATTAACTGGAGCATGACATAAAGAGAAAGCATGATATTAACTGGAGCATGACATAATGACAAAACATGCTTTTCTGACCATTTCAGATGTCAAAACCCAGAAATGATCATATTTAAATGTCCAAGTGATATGGTTTTACAAAGAAGATCATTTAGTAAAATTATTTGTACCTGACACTGCTTATTTTTGTTAACAGTGAAATAAATGTCTTGTATTTGTTTATTTCATTGAAACATGCAACTAAAACACTTGCTAAATTCTGTAGTACTCTACGATCATATGAATTAAATTAAAGTACCCTGCTATATTTCTGATGTATTTACACATAAAATCGACCCTACTCTGCCATTCCACAGAAGGGGCAGTTCCAGGTAGTCCCAAACAGTCTAGAAAGTGAATCCCCAATCAAACGATCATTAAACCACAATTTCTCCATACCTTGTCCAAACTGTTTAACATTGTAAAGTATAGGCGGGCCGGTGGGTCGGCGGGCAATGGAGAGGGGAGGTACACGTTACAAAGGACACAATTACAGAGCTCTCCTCTAGACAGGGGACACATCCTCAAGTGGACTCTGGTATCAAATTCTGAATAAACTAAATCCGGACATTGATGGTAGTACGACAACTCTTTGTTATTTTGACACCTAGAAATGTTGCCTTTATTCAATCACTTTGCTATTTTGACACGTTGTAATCGATACCAATTTCCAGCTTCTCACCTCGGACAAAGCTACTCAGAAATGCGATCCTGAGCCGTTAAAAATGTACCCCATAGGTACTGGGCTTTACACATTAATCTTATATGCTTGCTCAATCAACCATTTTGATTTTGTTTTAATTACCAACAGCAAACCAACAAGGACCAAGTGAGCTGCAGCGTAATGTGGGTTCGAAAGACTTTTTGGAATTGGAAACAATTTAGAATTCTGCATTACAGATTTACATTTAAACCTATAGCATTTAAAACACAATTCTCAAGTTTAAAAATAAAATAAAATCTGCAATGTAGTTTTTCAACTAGCAGGGTAAACACTTACGGCTTTTAAAAACAATCTGAGAGTTTGAAACAATTTTGAGCTCTGCAAATTAGATTTAACCATAACACCTATATGGCTCTGAAAAACTTTCTGGAGTTGAAAACTATTTTCATTCTTGTACTTTAGACTTGCCCATACACAATTGCAAGCATCAAAGAAAAACCTTTTAGTTTTGAAAAGAATTCTCATTTCTTCACTGTAGATTTAAACTATACACCTACAGGATATAAAAACCTTTTGAAGTTGAAAACAATTTAAAACCTTAATCTGTTGATCGTATTTAACATACCTAACTTTCAAAGATTAGAAACCTCTAGAAATAGCCAAAACAGAGGTAAACACAGGAAGCCCTGTCCGAGGAAACCGACCCAGGGAAATAGACCTGTTCATAGTGAAGCTAGCCAGGTTCATCTCCACAGGGCAAACATCTTCTGATAAAGATTGAATTTCTGATCCTCGTATGAAATTCCATGTTGTGTGACCTTAAAACCATTTAGAGAATACATATCTGATGGTAATCGTGATCTATGGTGTAACCAGGCACACGTTACGTAAACAAAAGTGTTCTTGTTACACTTAACATTAAATCGTGACATCGAACATTCCTGTTTATAGAGTAATGAACTATTATTACCGTATTTATCCACGAATAAACCCCCATCCCTAGTGAAAAAGATATTGACCATATATAAGGAGGGGCTTAACTGCGAGATTCCCACCATTCACAAATGTCCGCCATCTTGGCCTAACGTACTAGTCATTGAAACACTTATGGTTGTGCTACAAGAATCTTTTCATAATCCGCCATCTTGGATATACCACTGTCTTGATCTGTGACCACACTACATATCATGTACTTATAGTTAATCATGTTTTAAAAATAACATACCAACATCCAGTTAGTTAACTTGCTTATGTTCAGAGACAAAAATTAACATAACCATTTTTAAAGAGATAGTTAAAATGAGGGAAGGGGCTTAATTGCAAGCACCCACCCTGTTCTAACGACATTTGTCAAAAATGTGAGGGTGCTTATATTTAACTGGGGTGTTATTTGCGTTCAAATACGGTAGGTAGGTATAAGCTAGGGGAAAACAGATTATAAAAAACAAAAACATCGCTGAGATGTACGCGTATATTTTTTTTATATCACTCATACAGAATTAGCTTTCCTCACAAACAATTTCTACACATATCTTAAGCTTTGGTGTTAATTTTGAGGACACTTTTGAGGAAAATAAGTTGATAAAATCAAATATTGGAGAAAATGCTTTCTTCAAAATGTTCAGCTCAAAATTGTACCTTTTGTACCAAAACTGCATTTGTCATTTTGGTATTCTAATTTCTTTGTTTTCCTAATTCCTTGAACTCATGATCGTATTACATTTTTCCATCAATAGTTGTCTCCCCTGATCTCAATGACTGTATCCCCTGTCATTACATTAGCAATCAGAATCCCCACCCAGAGTTCTTGTTCCTTACCCTCATTTTCACCTCCGTTAACGACTTAATCAATACTAGAATCCTATTAAAGCTGTAATTTGACCTTTGGAAGTATATTCTAACATATCCTGGATTATAATTAGATAAAAATTAACATATTGTGATAGACAAAACGATGAAAAAAGGTCAATTTGCATATGTCTAACCCTTTCACCACTGTAGACCATAATGGACTCATCCATAGCAATTCATAGAAGAGTCTACTAAAGTTACATAGGGGTAAAAGGGTTAAGTTAGCTTTCTGCTAAAAAGAATAATCTTTTACTCTGGGGAAATTACAGCTTTCAAGTGTGCTGTTAAAAGCTGAACTGTGACCGCAATCAAAAGATGGAGTGATTAATCACGATTTGTTGTTCATTAACGGACGTTGGGACCCAAGTCATGATGGGAATCGTGAAACCATAATCATGTCACCGATGTATTAGGACTCTAGTCATAACATATCTGCCGTCATTATTTCTACAGATCAGAACAAAAGTGGGTCAGCGACAGATAAAAAAAAATCAATGTAATCTCTCATTAGCTATAGACCTCTTGTTCAAACTGTTGTGGTCAGCAAAATTCTTAATGAGTTGTTAGGAGCAAAAATGTTGGCGTTATATCAGATATATCAAGTCAACAAGAAAGAGTAAAGGTTAGACAACTCCAGTTTAATGTTATAGAAACCAATTAATTATTTAATTAAATTTCAGAATGAATACAATAGCATTTTCTTCAAAATAGCAGGGGTGAAAGATTGTAAAAAATCTTTGTGCAAGGTTGAGTCCGGGATGGGGGTGGGAGTGTTGTCAGCGACAATTGTCAAGTCTTTTTTCTGGATCAATGATCACAAATAGTTCCAGTTTAAGATGTCTGAACTAGAACTGTAAGCCAAAGGCTAACTAATACCCAACGCTGATATATAAACCAGAACTGTACGCTAAAGGCTTACTAAGGCAAAGCATTGCAAAGCAATACACAGTCTCCCACAAGTAATGATTTCTTTAATGACTGAGCTGTACACTTATTTAAGTATACTGGTCACTGACATATTTCCTGTACTCCCTCCCCATGCCAAAACATACTTACATACAAAATCTTGTTAGCCCAGATGAACCAGTTTTGCTAAAACTGGCCTATTAGTTAAGGAAAAGATGTCAGGACAAAGATTTTTAACAAAGGGCCATAACTCCTTAAAAGGGTTGAAAAAATACTAGCCTGAAAGCTTCAGTATAGACAGGAATCTGGATTACACAATTAGGACAGGTGACACTCACTCAGTACTGCATCATGGAATTACATTTTAGAGTTAATATACATTTTTTTAAATCAGGGGAGACAATCAAAATGTGCCAAAACATTGCTGATACCATCTTTTTCTTTTGTATTGCTATAGTTGATTAAGAGCATTACTTAACTCAGTCTTAATGTTTGTTGTTTTTGTATTATATATCTGTAGTAGCTTTTTCCCATAGATCTATACGTATATTTCACAAAGTAAATAAACTCATTACAGACATCAATCAAAACCCATCCCATCCCAATCCTTCATTTACTTTTAGGAAGTGCATTTAAAGTACTAAATTGGCCTATCTGGATGAAAGCAAAATAGTTTTTATATGATATTTTTTATGACAAAAACATTTCTGGTAAAATACAATTTTTTGTTCACACAATTAAATATGGGGCTAACGTAGACAATTATCTGTTACCTGGAATGATATGTTGCCTGTGATAAGCTCATGCAGAGAAACAGATATAGTTGGGACACAATAATCAAATCAGCATAGCTTCCAGTTAAAGTGGCTGAAATGTGCATTGGCTTGATTCCGGAGACATTTGCAATGCAAAAGACAGTCTGCCGGAACACACTGGTAAATTGACCAAAATGGTGGCTGGATCAATGTGACTTGATTGTCTGATTTAGATGTAGCTCGATTAGCGGGCTTGATTGTAGTCTGTAGAGATATCTGTAGAAACACAGCATTTGATCCATTCCAACCTTTATCCCAGAAGGCTTAGGGGTTTCTTCTTTATTGGTACAACCCCTTAATGTAAAATCTTCCTTATCATTATCAAAAAGGGGCGGGCTTATCAGTGGGCATGGGCTTGTCAGAGGTTCAATGTACATTTAGTGTCATTTACAACATTCTACCTTTTTACTGGATAATCTATTTTTCTGCCTTCTACAGGAAGAAAGAAATATACTTAGAATGAAAACTTCTGAATTTATCTGTTTATAAAAAAACATCACGTACATTTCTTTGACCTTTAGATAAATGAAAAGACATGTACTTTACAAGTTTGAAAGATTTGTCTGTTTAAGAAAACATCTTTTTTTTCACTGGTCATTTACAGAAATGAAAGAATGTGTACTTTTAATATTGAGTGTTTTAAGTAAATAAATGAATGAACGTTTTTTCTTCAGCTTTTCAAAGGAACAATAAATAACACATGAACTTACACTGGAATCTTTAATAATTTGTGCTTCCATGTACTATTATAATGATACTTGCGGGTACAACACAAAGACAGGTATGTACATTACAACATATAAATCAGTCGGAGTATTAAGGCCCGGTGTTGAGGAGTGTGACTAAATGAGGTTGTTACCTATCTATCACAAAGTGGCTACAGTATGCTCTATCGGGTATCTGGGTAATCTCCTGTGGGAAACAACACGTCTCCGAGGTTACAGGCAAGTACCTCGAACATTCCTGTTCACCTAATTACCAAGTGAACTCGGTATCAACTTCAATTTTAGATAAGATAAGAATGTGACAAAAGCTTTTATGATTTTTTTTTATGTTTGTAATGTTATAGTCTTGCCAAGTCTCTCTACTTTTAACTCTCAATTTTTCACCCAAATATCTCAAAATAGAATATTCAATACCGTATTTTTATTGCATAGAACAGTTTAAATTCATGGCACTTTATGGCATTATTTTGCCAAATGATGGAGATCAAGGGAGACAATCTAAATTAATTAAAGAGAGTAAACAGGTAAAATTGTGATCAGGGGAAGCAATCCGGTGAATTAAAATCAGGGGAGACAATCATTGATTTCAAGGGAGACAATTCAGAGAGAGTTCAGGAGAATTGACAAAGATGAAAAATGAAATTAGGGGCAGGTAATAAGTACATATAATTGGCTGTTAGATAAATGAATGGACCTGAGAATCCTAAAAACTTGTGTAATAAAATGTGTCATTTTCTCCTAAGAGGGGAAAAACAATACGTTAGGATTTATTGGAAATCTCATTGTGGAATTTCTCAGTTTTGTTCATATCTAATGTTATTTATCTGTAGACAGGCAAATCTAATGAGAAAATGTCTCATTGTTTTGTTGAAAAATTACTATAAAATCACTGTTTTTGCCAGATGCAGTACTGTTTAAGTTGTATTTTTCCAATAGGAAAAATCAAAATGTATGTTTCAATAAAAAGTACGAGATATTTTGTTAACGGTTATATAGCGAGTTAATCACTCTACTGGTAAATCGATACAGCATTAATTGTTACCTGTACAGATATTATCATACAGGTAATAACACTGTTTCCCAGACTTACCTGTGTTTATTAATGTATATTCACTGACAATGATAATAGAACTATTAATCTAAATACATACAGCAACTTATTGATTTTCTTTTCGGCACTACACTAATGTATACAGATAGCCAGGTATTCCTAACGAGTCAACATAATGGCCCGTAAGGTTATACAGGTGTGTACAAATACCTGCCAACGGCAGGCAAAACAGCTAGCGATGATAAGTCTTCTCAACATTCACCATGCTCAGTAAACTATAACCCCAATTAATACAATATTAATAATCTACTGTCTATTTATTCTCAAGTCCATAGTTATTTTTACAAAAGGGCACACACTCACAGTGGGTAAATATAATATCACTTTTGCAGAAAACAGGGCCGTGAGGCACAGTTAGCCTTCCTTGGTGAATGAACTCTACATTTACTAGGACACAGGGCCGTGAGACACAGTTAGCCTTCCTTGGAGTATGAACTCTACATTTACTAGGACACAGGGCTGTGAGGCACACTTAGCCTTCCTTGGTGAATGAACTCTACATTTAGTATGACACAGGGCCGTGAGGCACAGTTAGCCTTCCTTGGTGAATGAACTCTACATTTATTTGTCTATCAATCCTGGTGGCGCACTAGTCCTCTTGGACGCAGGGATAATTGTACAGTTTGTCTAACTTTGTAGCTCAAATCTCCTTTCCCTTGGACACACGGCCATGTCATACAATTTGTCTGTCTTTGTGGGTGAAATTAACAGTCCTCTTTAGACACTGGGTTGCTTGGTACAGTCGGACAACCATGGTGTTGAAATCTTGGGCCCCCTTTAAAAATTAATCATAGCCTAGTTTGTGTATACACAAGTCCAAAAAATTTGACATTGTTCTGAATTGATTCAATATCTTGTTCGCTAAGACAATGGAGGTTGGAGTATATATGACCAGAGGTTTGGTAAATAAAATATTATAAATGTATCGGCAGTGTTACTGAAGGTGATAACAAGAATTCTTGGAAAGAAGACAAAAGATCGGGACAATTTACATTACACACATCACATCTTAGTGACCTTGAACTTGATCTTAAAGGTATGAAGCTGAAAGTGGAATGTGACACATGATCTATAAGGTAATCTGATATAGATGTATTTCAGCAAACACTTTTTTAAACATTTGTCCCCACAATGAGAATTTATTGGAATGAACATACAACACTATATCATAACACGATACTTTCCTGCGTGACACATCAACCCTATTTCATTACCATATCAAGCTAGATGTAAACTGAACAAAGATGTTGAATCAGTCAGTTTTCAGATAAAGTATTGACAGATAAAAAAAATCAAACCAATGAACACATTTGCTAAAGCAGTTGCATGCACGTCCAGTAGATATATTAGATTTATCTTTGCGATGTATCAATTTAGAAAATTAATGCTAAATAATTTGCCATCAACCCTTCTGGCCCCTGCCGTTCCCCTCTTCCAGGCCCCACTCCCACACAATACTAAATCGTCTAATTTACATATAGGTACTACAGACTCAAACCCTGCTGATGTAGCAAACGTTGAGTCAGTTTTACCTGTATAAATAATTCACACAGTTATGTCTATGTAACAAATGATTGCTCCATGCATAGCATACTCCAATGGTTTTGTTGCATTTTTCATGAATTTTTTTTAAAAACATGGCTCTTTTGAACTCATTCACCCCTGAAGACACATTTAAACTCTTCCAATTCAAAGGTTGGAAAATTTCATTATACAATTTCAGGGGTAAATGAGTTAAAGAACAAACATTCATGGACTAGAGCACAACTTTTACAGAAATGTACTGTATATATATATATGTATCAGCAAAAAGCCTAGGTTTGTTGATGAGCCCACATTCTTATTAAACATTTTAAACTACAAGTAAATCCTGCTAGGAGCAACCTCTAAGATGGAAATGGAGTCTGATAAAATTGAAACTCTAGATGGATTCTTTATGATCAGCTAACCAATCTGTTCTACTCTTTCCTCTTTATTTCACAGACTTTTCTTCTTTAAGACACATAACTGACACAGTTCAGACAGAGATTTCATTGAAACATATAGTTCAGACAGAGATTTCATTGAAACATACAGTTCAGATAGGGATTTCATTGAAACATACAGTCCAGATAGAGATTTCAACAAAACAAAGTCCAGATAGGGATTTCATTGAAGCATACAGTCAAGATAGGGATTTCATTGAAACATACAGTCCAGATAGAGATTCCATTGAAACATACAGTTCAGATAGAGATTTCATTGAAACATACAGTTCAGACAGAGATTTCATTGAAGCATACAGTCAAGATAGGGATTTCATTGAAACATACAGTCCAGATAGAGATTTCATTGAAACATACAGTTCAGATAGAGATTTCATTGAAACATACAGTTCAGACAGAGATTTCATTGAAGCATACAGTCCAGATAGGGATTTCATTGAAACATACAGTCCAGATAGAGATTTCATTGAAACATACAGTTCAGATAGAGATTTCATTGAAACATACAGTTCAGACAGAGATTTCATTGAAGCATACAGTCCAGATAGGGATTTCATTGAAACATACAGTCCAGATAGAGATTTCATTGAAACATACAGTTCAGATAGAGATTTCATTGAAACATACAGTTCAGACAGAGATTTCATTGAAGCATACAGTCCAGATAGGGATTTCATTGAAACATACAGTCCAGATAGAGATTTCATTGAAACATACAGTTCAGATAGAGATTTCATTGAAACATACAGTTCAGACAGAGATTTCATTGAAGCATACAGTCCAGATAGGGATTTCATTGAAACATACAGTCCAGATAGAGATTTCATTGAAACATACAGTTCAGATAGAGATTTCATTGAAACATACAGTTCAGACAGAGATTTCATTGAAGCATACAGTCCAGATAGGGATTTCATTGAAACATACAGTCCAGATAGAGATTTCATTGAAACATACAGTTCAGATAGAGATTTCATTGAAACATACAGTTCAGACAGAGATTTCATTGAAACATACAGTCCAGATAGGGATTTCATTGAAACATAGTCCAGATAGAGATTCCATTGAAACATACAGTCCAGATAGGGATTTCATTGAAACATACAGTCCCGATATAGATTCCATTGAAACATACAGTTCAGATAGAGATTTCATTGAAACATACAGTCCAGATAGGGATTTCATTGAAACATAGTCCAGATAGAGATTCCATTGAAACATAGTCCAGATAGAGATTTCATTGAAACATACAGTTCAGATAGGGATTTCATTGAAACATAGTCCAGATAGAGATTTCATTGAAACATACAGTTCAGATAGGGATTTCATTGAAACATACAGTTCAGATAGAGATTTCATTGAAACATACAGTCCAGATAGGGATTTCATTGAAACATAGTCCAGATAGAGATTCCATTGAAACATAGTCCAGATAGAGATTTCATTGAAACATACAGTTCAGATAGGGATTTCATTGAAACATAGTCCAGATAGAGATTTCATTGAAACATACAGTTCAGATAGGGATTTCATTGAAACATACAGTTCAGACAGAGATTTCATTGAAACATACAGTCCAGATAGGGATTTCATTGAAACATAGTCCAGATAGAGATTCCATTGAAACATACAGTTCAGATAGGGATTTCATTGAAACATACAGTCCAGATAGAGATTCCATTGAAACATACAGTCCAGATAGGGATTTCATTGAAACATACAGTCCAGATAGAGATTCCATTGAAACATAGTCCAGATAGAGATTTCAACAAAACAAAGTCCAGACAGAGATTTCATTGAAACATACAGTCCAAATAGGAATTTCAACGAAACAATGTCAAGATAGGGATTTCAACGAAACAAAGTCAAGATATTGATTTCATTGAACAAGGATATCCACATGATATGAAGTTCAGAGAGATATTTCCATATAAACTCTAGACATACATTCTTCCAAACAATCTAACTGACTATTTGGGGCCGCGGTGGCCAACTGGTTAAGGCGTCTAACATTCTGCTACCATTAGCCCTTCACCACTGGGTCCCGAGTTTGAGGCCTACGTGGGGCAGTAGCCAGGTACTGACCANCTTACTTTTTTCTCAATCCCCATCCCTTTCCTGACCTCTCCCTTGCCCCTTTCTCAGTCCCCATCCCTCCCCTGCCTCTTCCTTGCCCCTTTTTTAATCCCACATCCCTCCCCTGCCTCTCCCTTACTTCTTTCTCAATCCCCATCCCTTCCCTGACCCCTCCTATGCCCCTTTCTCAATCCCCCATCCCTCCCCTGCCTTTCCCTTACTTCTTTCTCAATCCTCATCCCTGACCTCTCCTATGCCCCTTTCTCAATCCCCCATCCCTCCCCTGCCTCTCCCTTACTTCTTTCTCAATCCCCATCCCTTCCCTGACCCCTCCTATGCCCCTTTCTCAATCCCCCATCCCTCCCCTGCCTTTCCCTTACTTCTTTCTCAATCCTCATCCCTGACCTCTCCTATGCCCCTTTCTCAATCCCCCATCCCTCCCCTGCCTCTCCCTTACTTCTTTCTCAATCCCCATCCCTTCCCTGACCCCTCCTATGCCCCTTTCTCAATCCCCCATCCCTCCCCTGCCTTTCCCTTACTTCTTTCTCAATCCTCATCCCTGACCTCTCCTATGCCCCTTTCTCAATCCCCCATCCCTCCCCTGCCTCTCCCTTACTTCTTTCTCAATCCCCATCCCTTCCCTGACCCCTCCTATGCCCCTTTCTCAATCCCCCATCCCTCCCCTGCCTTTCCCTTACTTCTTTCTCAATCCTCATCCCTGACCTCTCCTATGCCCCTTTCTCAATCCCCCATCCCTCCCCTGCCTCTCCCTTACTTTTTTCTCAATCCCCATCCCTTCCCTGACCCCTCCTATGCCCCTTTCTCAATCCCCCATCCCTCTTCTGCCTCTCCCTTACATTTTTCTCAATCCCCAGCCCTTCCATGGCCCTCTCCCTTGCCCCTTTCTCAATCTCCATCTCTTCCTTGCCCTCTCCCTTCTCAATCCACCATCCCTAGCCTACTCCAATCCCCTCTTTTGCCCTTATTGCCAATCCCCCATGAACAATTTCAGAAACTCCACAGAGTGGTGGGAAAGTTTTCTACACAGAAATAAATGGATGCCATGCTGGTTTGGTTACTGAATCAAAGAAATAAATTTAGCTTAATGAAATATTTGTTGTATCTACCGAACACATTTTATAAATCACTTTATCCCCTCAAAATTTAACTACAAATCATTTCACTAACATCAGAGCTGTGATACTACATCTTTAACCCTTTCACCTCTAGGTAACTTTAGTAGACTCTAACATGCATTGATCTGGATGAGTCCATTATGGTCTACAGTGGTGAAAGGGTTAACTGAACAAACAAGCCATCCCCTGATGACTTCACAGTGAAGTATAGTGTTAAAGTTTTGGGAGACACTTGAATTTTCAAAATCATCCATTTTCTTCATATTAAATATAAGTTCATCATCATTTCTTGTTTAAATTTTTATATCTTTACATACTTGAAATATATATGGCAGGAAAGAAAACCAAATTCCTATTTGACCCAACATTTGACTTTAGAATCTGAAGGGGGTTTCTTTGCCATTTCTCTGGAAAGGAGAATCCAATGATCACACTAAGATTCTGACTTGGGAAAATCTGAACTTAGTGCCAAGGACCCATATATGTGACAAATTCTAATGGAAATGTATGTGCTTTAAAAGAAAATAATAGGTAACCCTTCACAATGTCAATACTGGAGCATTCCTCTGGTCTACTGATGGAATACATCAACAATTTGATAAAATTTGTCCCATTAGGGACTGATTATAAACCTTTGATCCATACACACAGTCGAGACCGTTTTATATGTCTTATCTCCATATATATATGGGGGATTCCTGTATCGGCAGAACTAGAACTAACTGATTTATATACATAGTCTTAGATTACCTGTAACAAACGATGTTCAGTAATTAGCCCACCCTCTTGTTGTGTTAACATGTCCTCTGTAGATATAAGTCACTTGATACTGACTTGTTTAAAAGTACAATATATATTTCACACGGGTGAACCATCAAGTCATGCAGTTACTGAACTTTAGTATTTTTTACAGTTTCACTACAACCAGGAAAACTGAAAAAGTAGATGCACAGCTGAAGTGTCACCTTATAAAGAGGCTGAATATCATACAGAGTGGTCAAATTCACAAATATATTAAGACCAGTACGAATTTCCTTTTTCAGGAACAATACACCTCTGGGCCTATCACAGGTAAAATAAGGCATGGTAACATACACAGCCTCCATTGAACCCACGCAAACCTGACTACTAACTTACATCTTGCCAAGAAGGAAGTCAGCCGTAGATATCACCTCTGTCCCGTAACCTGTTGTGCAATGGCAGACTGCATTGCAGATTTGTGTTGCAACAAGACATATGTCTGTATTCTGCTGCAGCTTACGGCTGCAACCTCATGAGTGCATGCAATCAGAAATTGCATTCCAGATCAAAAGGTCAAATATCAGAATGTCGGTTACAAGATCTCATTATGAGGTATATGTATATAGTGACTTGTGATAATTAAGCCAATCAGGGTTTTATCTGAGGAGAAGGGAGAAATTGGGATATCAGCTTTATGGAAAAACAGTTTCATTTCAAGAAATATCCATAAATTGTAAAATCTGCTCAGCAAGAGTCGTTAGCTTATTATGGAGAACGTTCTACTGTTATACAGTGTGTATGTAAATACAAATAAATATCCCTTCATTAACTCTTTCACCCCTATGTAACTGTAGTAGACTCTACCTATGGATGAGTCAATTATGGTCTACAGTGGTGAAAGGGTTAACATGCAAAATTTATAATTTCAAAAGCATGAAACATTTAATCCTGTATTTGGCACTTAAACAATCATACATTATAATTTTATTATGTCAAAATCGAATTAATATGACTCACCTGTAAGTCTTGCACCTGTCCTTTTACACCTGTATTTTCCTGACGAGTTTGTGTCCACACAGGTAATTCATAACAGATCCCAAGAGTATATTGATTTTGAAGACGAATATCACTGGGTTATGATTAAACCGTTCCAGGTGTATACTTCCACAACACTCAACAGTGGCCACAATATCTCACCTGGAATCAATCAATAAAACGTGTCTACAAAATACCCGACACATGTATATTCATTAAACATAAATACGATATTCAGAAAAGCAAACATTGAGATTAGTTTTCAGTCACTTTGAATCAATGCTTTTTGTAGACGTTTATATTTAATTCACTGAATGTCTGACTGCATGTGTTTAAATACGAGTTATTTCAAGTATTACCTGGAGAAAATCTATAAATACCAAGAATAGCCAAACACCAAAAGCCCCATGCAATGCCCAGCAGGTTAATTGACAAATGACCGGTATAATTTAAATTTTGCGTGGTTACTGGTCAAATCAATAATGTGAGGTTCAATATATATAACAGTGGTCTGTAATGTGACCTGTCAATTGTGTATCATTTGACAAATTTTCACCTGAAAAAAAAAAATCAATTAGCACCACCACATGATATAGTACGTCCGACTACACACGCAATGGTTCCGACGCTAAAAATCCATTCGTGGTCACTAATTTGTAAGTAGCAGTCTACTAGCTGGTCACTGGAGAAAATTTCACACAGCATCACGGCAGCAAAACTACATTAGATATAGGATGACCACAGCATCCTGATTATAATGAGTCTGGCCACAGCATGCACCTGTAGGCATTACCTGTGGTGTTTACACATGAGCCCATTAGCCATACCGTTCTGTATTGTCCAGGTGTGTCCACTATCACAGATAATCTGATACAGGACGAATGTAGTAGAAACACAGGTAAATATAAAAGACTTACAGAAAATCCACTGTTATATCTCAGGTATTTTCCAGGTACACACATATATAACTGGTGAATTACTATATAGTTTTAAAGCTTATCTCGACTCGTTAGCGTCCAGGTAGCACAGGGCTACCGATACTCAGGTACACACCTGAACACTTCGTTGACAGGTAACACTCTGATCCTATAATGTCTATCTACCCTACTTACACCCGAGTACCCAGCGAAATGTTCGGATACGCTTCAGCTGGTTTTGTCCATTTCTCCAAGCAGACCCAAATTGTCGCGTATGTAACAGCTTTGTTCCATGCTAAGAAGCCAATTACGATATTACAATGGTATCGGTCGTGGCTGGGAGAGGTCAGGCATCGGTTACACCTGAGTAGCTCCTTTGTTTGTATTTGCATATGAATATTGCATTGTTGAAATATATACACAGAATTAAAGCAATGTTATATATGTGGTATACACTATTGTTATTCTAGGGCAAAATATACCTGAGTCTGAACCGACACTGCTAATGTACGCAAAATTAACGAGACAATTTGTAGCTCAACACATAAAATAAAAAAATATTTGAAGCATTATCTGACTTTTTTAGGCTGCTTAAAGGGATATAAAGCTGATGGTGAGATGAAAGGCAAACCTGTATCTGTTTGACTACCTCAGTTATTTCCTTATATGACGTACACTGTACATACTGACACCTGTACAAACTGACACAGGCTCTGATAGAAGTGTATTTTACCTTTTTCCCACCCAACACTTAAATCTAATCTACAAGCCTCTGTATAGTGGCCTCGTGGCTGAATGTGTGTCCTCACTACTTTGGAGTCCAGGGTCATGGGTACGGTGTTTTTCTGTGACATCTTATCACAATTGTGATAGACTGTTCTACTTACTGGTATTGAGACAGTAATGTATCCAAATATACCACCTGTCTATGACTACAACATGTCAGTTACTAATTCCTGTCTATAACTATCACCTGTCTATAACTATCACCTGTCTATAACTACTACCTGTCTATAACTACTACCTGCCTATAACTACTACCTATCTATAACTACTACCTATCTATAACTACTACCTGTCTATAACCACTACCTGTCTATAACTACCACCTGTCTATAACTACTACCTGTCTATAACTACTACCTGTCTATAACTACTACCTATCTATAACTATTACCTGTCTATAACTGCTACCTGCCTATAACTACTACCTGTCTACAACGTATACCTGTCTATAACTACTACCGGTATATAACTACTATCTATCTAAACCTATCACCTGTCTATAACTACTGCCTGTCAATAACTACAACCTGTCTATAACTACTACCTGTCTGTAACTACTACCTGTATATTACTACTACCTGTCTATAACTACTACCTGTTTATAACTGCTACCTGTCTATAACTACTACCTGTCTATAACTGCTACCTGCCTATAACTTCTACCTGTCTACAACTTCTACCTGCCTATAACTACTACCTGCCTATAACTACTACCTGTCTACAGCGTATACCTGTCTATAACTACTACCTGTCTATAACTAGTATCTATCTAAACCTATCACCTGTCTATAACTACTGCCTGTCAATAACTACAACCTGTCTATAACTACTACCTGTATGTAACTACTACCTGTCTATAACTACTACCTGCATATAACTACTACCTGTCTACAACTTCTACCTGTCTATGGTATATAACTACTATCTATCTAAACCTATCCCCTGTCTATAACTACTACCTGTCTGTAACTACTACCTGTATATTACTACTACCTGTTTATAACTACTACCTGTCTATTACTACTACCTGTCTATAGCTGCTACCTGCCTATAACTACTACCTGTCTACAGCGTATACCTGTCTATAACTACTACCTGTCTCCAACGTATACCTGTTTATAACTACTACCTGTCTATAACTACTACCTGCATATAACTACTACCTGTCTACAACTTCTACCTGTCTATGGTATATAACTACTATCTATCTAAACCTATCTCCTGTCTATAACTACTGCCTGTCAATAACTACAACCTGTCTATAACTACTGCCTGTCTGTAACTACTACCTGTATATTACTACTACCTGTCTATAACTACTCCCTGTTTATAACTGCTACCTGTCTATAACTACTGCCTGTCTATAACTACAACCTGTCTATAACTACTACCTGTATGTAACTACTACCTGTCTATAACTACTACCTGTCTATAACTATTACCTGTCTATAACTACTACCTGTCTACAACGTATACCTGTTTATAACTACTACCTATCTATAACTACTACCTGTCTATAACTGCTACCTGCCTATAACTACTACCTGTCTACAACGTATACCTGTCTATAACTACTACCTGTCTATAACTACTATCTATCTAAACCTATCACCTGTCTATAACTACTACCTGTCTGTAACTACTACCTGTATATTACTACTACCTGTCTATAACTACTACCTGTTTATAACTACTACCTGTCTATTACTACTACCTGTCTATAACTGCTACCTGCCTATAACTACTACCTGTCTACAATGTATACCTGTCTATAACTACTACCTGTATATAACTACTATCTATCTAAACCTATCACCTGTCTATAACTACAACCTGTCAATAACTACTACCTGTCTATAACTACTACCTGTCTGTAACTACTACCCGTCTCTAACTACTATCTGTATATTACTACTACCTGTCTATAACTACTACCTGACTATAACTACTACCTGCCTTTAACTACTACCTGTCTATAACTACTACCTGTCTGTAACTACTATCTGTATATTACTACTACATTTCTATAACTACTACCTGTTTATAACTACTACCTGTCTATAACTACTACCTGTCTATAACTACCACCTATATATAACTACTACCTGTCTATAACTATCACCTGTCTGTAACTACTACCTGTATATTACTACTACCTGTTTATAACTACTACCTGTCTACAACTTCTACCTGTCTATAACTACTACCTGTCTACAACTTCTACCTGTCTATAACTACTACCTGTCTACAACTTTCACCTGTCTGTAACTACTACCTGTATATTACTACTACCTGTCTATAACTACTACCTATCTATAACTACTACCTGTCTATGATTACTACCTGTCTATAACTACTACCTGTCTATAACTACTACCAGTCTATCACTACTACCTGTCTATAACTATTACCTGTCTATAACTACGATCTTTCTATAACTACCACCTGTCTGTAACTACTACCTATCTATAACTACTACCTGTCTATAACTACTACCTATCTATAATTATCACCTGTCTATAACTCCCACCTGTCTGTTACTACTGCCTGTCTATAACTACTACCTGTCTATAACTACGATCTGTCTATAACTATACTACCTGTCTATTACTTCAAACTGTCTACAACTACCTACTAACTGTCTGTAACTATCACCTGTCTATATTTACATTTGCATGGCATTGTCACTATATAGCCTCTTTGAAAGCTGTGTCGTTGATGGGACTTTAAGTACCATGCATCACGAGACACAATTCAGAATTCTAAAGCGTATTAATAAAACACTGACCTGAACTACAATATCCAATATAAATCAACATGACGGTTGCTGAAATATGGCTGGGCATTGTGAGATTTGACAATGCCANGTCTGCAATATCGTACAAAATGCACATCGGTTGAAATCACCAATGCCGGCAATGGAAACAATTTTAACGCTCATGCAATTTAGCAGAAATATCGTCTGTTACACTGCACTGATCAACAGGGGTTCGTTACAAATGTCTGAAATACACATATTATATAGACCTACTGACACATATGTTACAGACCTACTGATATGAGTCACAGCACACATAAACATTTCAGACATTTGTAACGAACCTGTGCCCGGTCGCAAGATCACTCACTTTTAACGCTCTCAGTTTCACGCGTCTCGCATCCACCATTCCTCAGTTTCTGACGACATGTTAAATAACGAGGATTTTAAAGAATCTACCGACTGTTGTCAGGTTCCCATACAATCAACAAATACATTCACGCCTGGATTCTTCACTAAATGAGCAAAGAGAAAAGTTCGAATTAACTTCCAAAAATAACTCCCTCATTGAGGGCAAGGTCGGATTTACGGTGTCCATGCGCGAAATTTGTTCCGGGGGAAAATCGAAACAATTTAAAATCTAACTTTCAGCTCAGAGTTCTATTGATAAACTTAAATCAACCTATATACATATCATACGCAATTGTATTGATACTGAGTTGTGGAATAAATTTGAAGTGTTTGTTCAAATTTCAAAGTACTACTTTGTTTGCCAATCAGCATGCGACAATACGCTGTTCAAACTATTAAACGAAATTGTGTAATGTGGACTTTCGATAAGGCGGGCATTTGTAATTTTAAATATAAATTATAAGTTAAAAAAGAACATAAGAGGCAGAGAAAACGTAAATATAAGTATTGAACTGTTTGTGTATGTTATTTATGGTCTATTTGAATGACACAGCTTTGCAAGCAAACAATTCATAATGTTGTTTGCTTGCAAAGCTGTGTCATTCAAATAGATCATAAATACCATACACAAACAGTTCAATGCTTAAATAACTACCACCTGTCTATAAAGGTGACCTGTATATAAAGATCCCTTCATATCCCCCCTTAAGTGTTTATATACAGATCTTGTTATATACAAAAATACACACATGTATAGAACAGATGTCCACCATGATATTCTGGACCAACTTATAAGCCCAACCATCAAATTAAAATGACCAAATATAACATCAAAGAAATAAATCAACATTGAATGTAGTAAAATGTTTGACATTCAAAGCACTGTTGGTATTTATTTTCAATGGATGCCTCTTACCTTCCCCGGTCAATCAAATCCTCCGGTGTAGTTTATCTAACCCACCCATGTAACATCAAATTGATCAGGATTACTGTGTAAACTTTGACATAGAGCTACTTGAGGTAAAACACATTTAAATCATAGTCAAATACATATCAAAGAATAATAATTATACGGTGAAAACCGCCTTTTGTACATAAATATACCTTTATTATAGACATATCTTTAGCTTTCCAATACACAGTAGTCATTCTGTCAATGTTATTATGGAGGGTTTGAAATAAGTATCCATAAGTAGATGGCTACCAATACTTCTCAAACCCACCAACCCACAAACTTACTTGCCCAATCCACAACCCAAACATCACCCCCCCCCTAGAGTTTGGAGGGTTCTGGGCGTTACATTTCTCTTTCTCCTGTTACAAAATTGGTGAGCTTGCCAAACTTTGTTTCAAGCACTTGATAAATGTTCAGCAAGGAGATATCCGAATCTGAGTTGTAAATATTTGTGTCTTCAGGGGCAAAGACTAAGAAAAAAGAGGGTGGAATGTAGTGAAGCTAGGCTGGGTCGATAGTCAGCTACTAGGTAGCTCAATTAGAAGAGCGTCCGTCTAAAGTTCGGAGGGTCCTGCAGGCTCAATCCCAAGTCTGGCCGTTGCATTTCTCTTTCTCCTGTTACAGTTGCAATATGGGGGCAACTGATCAATTTTGGTCTTTTCGATGTCCTCCTGCTAGAAGACACCTAAGATAACCCCTCTATTCTGCAGGGG